>NW_026869751.1:535000-540144 GCF_905332965.1 Bombus pascuorum | reverse complement strand
AAACGAAAACAAAAACGAAAACAAAAACGAAAACAAAAACGAAAACAAAAACGAAAACAAAAACGAAATCAAAAACAAAAACAAAAACAAAAACAAAAACGAAAACAAAAACGAAAACAAAAACGAAAACAAAAACACAAACAAAAACGAAAAGGAAAACAAAAACAAAAACGAAAACAAAAACGAAAACAAAAACGAAAACAAAAACAAAAACGAAAACGAAAACGAAAACGAAAACGAAAACAAAAACGAAAACAAAAACGAAAACAAAAACGAAAACAAAAACGAAAACAAAAACAAAAACGAAAACAAAAACGAAAACAAAAACGAAAACAAAAACGAAAACAAAAACGAAAACAAAAACGAAAACAAAAACGAAAACAAAAACGAAAACAAAAACGAAAACAAAAACGAAAACAAAAACGAAAACAAAAACGAAAACAAAAACGAAAACAAAAACGAAAACAAAAACGAAAACAAAAACGAAAACAAACACGAAAACAAAAACGAAAACAAAAACGAAAACAAAAACGAAAACAAAAACGAAAACAAAAACGAAAACAAAAACGAAAACAAAAACACAAACAAAAACAAAAACAAAAACAAAAACAAAAACAAAAACGAAAACAAAAACGAAAACAAAAACGAAAACAAAAACGAAAACAAAAACGAAAACAAAAACGAAAACAAAAACGAAAACAAAAACGAAAACAAAAACGAAAACAAAAACGAAAACAAAAACAAAAACAAAAACGAAAACAAAAACGAAAACAAAAACGAAAACAAAAACGAAAACAAAAACGAAAACAAAAACGAAAACAAAAACGAAAACAAAAACGAAAACAAAAACGAAAACAAAAACGAAAACAAAAACGAAAACAAAAACGAAAACAAAAACGAAAACAAAAACGAAAACAAAAACGAAAACAAAAACGAAAACAAAAACAAAAACGAAAACAAAAACATCATCGATATACATCGATCAGCACGAATCGCGTACCTAGAGAAACATATCTGTTATTCTTCTATCAAATCAGAAACTTTCTTTCGATCGGTGAGAATTGTTAGTAAAGAACATTTGATATATTACTATAGCGCGGGAATTGAAGTAGCTTCTCGCTCGCTTCGCTCGCTCTTATAAAACTAGCCTAACCTCAAAACCGACCCCGCGCGTCTGTAAATTATCGGAAAATCGCGGTCTTTTCGAAAAACGAACGCAAGGTGGATTGGTTTTAGGTAAGGCTATAACATTCCGAGCGAGCGCAGCGAGCGAGCAACTCGTAAAGGTGAGTCGCAACAAAATGATTTTGACCGTAGGGACTTTTAAGTATTCGCAACAGCCCTAGGAGCGACACGCCGCTGGACTTGGTCGTGTGCGATCGAAGAGCATTATGCCGCTGGACTTAGTCTCGTACAAACAAAAACCAATTAAGACAAAGACAAGGACAGAAACAAGGACAAAAACAAAAACAAAAACAAAAACAAAAACGAAATCAAAAACGAAAACAAAAACGAAAACAAACACGAAAACAAAAACGAAAACAAAAACGAAAACAAAAACGAAAACAAAAACGAAAACAAAAGCGAAAACAAAAACGAAAACAAAAACGAAATCAAAAACGAAAACAAAAACGAAAACAAAAACGAAAACAAAAACGAAAACAAAAACGAAAACAAAAACGAAAACAAAAACGAAAACAAAAACGAAAACAAAAACGAAAACAAAAACGAAAACAAAAACGAAAACAAAAACGAAAACAAAAACGAAAACAAAAACGAAAACAAAAACGAAAACAAAAACGAAAACAAAAACGAAAACAAAAACGAAAACAAAAACGAAAACAAAAACGAAAACAAAAACAAAAACGAAAACAAAAACATCATCGATATACATCGATCAGCACGAATCGCGTACCTAGAGAAACATATCTGTTATTCTTCTATCAAATCAGAAACTTTCTTTCGATCGGTGAGAATTGTTAGTAAAGAACATTTGATATATTACTATAGCGCGGGAATTGAAGTAGCTTCTCGCTCGCTTCGCTCGCTCTTATAAAACTAGCCTAACCTCAAAACCGACCCCGCGCGTCTGTAAATTATCGGAAAATCGCGGTCTTTTCGAAAAACGAACGCAAGGTGGATTGGTTTTAGGTAAGGCTATAACATTCCGAGCGAGCGCAGCGAGCGAGCAACTCGTAAAGGTGAGTCGCAACCCAATGATTTTGACCGTAGGGACTTTTAAGTATTCGAAACAGCCCTGGGAGCGACACGCCGCTGGACTTGGTCGTGTGGGATCGAAGAGCATTATGCCGCTGGACTTAGTCGCGTACAAACAAAAACCAATTAAGACAAAGACAAGGACAGAAACAAGGACAAAAACAAAAACAAAAACAAAAACAAAAACAAAAACAAAAACAAAAACAAAAACAAAAACAAAAACAAAAACAAAAACAAAAACAAAAACAAAAACAAAAACAAAAACAAAAACAAAAACAAAAACAAAAACAAAAAAAAATACAAATACTAAAACAAAAACAAAAACAAAAACGAAAACAAACACGAAAAGGAAAAAAAAAACAAAAACGAAAACAAAAACAAAAAACAAAAACAAAAACAAAAAACAAAAACAAAAACAAAAACAAAAACAAAAACAAAAAACAAAAACAAAAACAAAAACAAAAACAAAAACAAAAACAAAAACAAAAACAAAAACAAAAACAAAAACAAAAACAAAAACAAAAACAAAAACAAAAACAAAAACAAAAACAAAAACAAAAACAAAAACAAAAACAAAAACAAAAACAAAAACAAAAACAAAAACAAAAACGAAAACAAAAAAGAAAACAAAAACGAAAACGAAAAAGAAAACAAAAACGAAAACAAAAACGAAAACAAAAACGAAAACAAAAACGAAAACAAAAACGAAAACAAAAAAGAAAACAAAAACGAAAACAAAAACGAAAACAAAAAAGAAAACAAAAACGAAAACAAAAACGAAAACAAACACGAAAAGAAAAACGAAAACAAAAACGAAAACAAAAACGAAAACAAAAACGAAAACAAAAACGAAAACAAAAACGAAAACAAAAACGAAAACAAAAACGAAAACAAAAACGAAAACAAAAACGAAAACAAAAACACAAACAAAAACGAAAAGGAAAACAAAAACAAAAACGAAAACAAAAACGAAAACAAAAACAAAAACGAAAACAAAAACGAAAACAAAAACGAAAACAAAAACGAAAACAAAAACATCATCGAGATACATCGATCAGCACGAATCGCGTACCTAGCGAAACATATCTGTTATTCTTCTATCAAATCAGAAACTTTCTTTCGATCGGTGAGAATTGTTAGTAAAGAACATTTGATATATAACTATAGCGCGGGAATTGATGTAGCTTCTCGCTCGCTTCGCTCGCTCTTATAAAACTAGCCTAACCTCAAAACCGATCCCGCGCGTCTGTAAATTATCGGAAAATCGCGGTCTTTTCGAAAAACGAACGCAAGGTGGATTGGTTTTAGGTAAGGCTATAACATTCCGAGCGAGCGCAGCGAGCGAGCAACTCGTAAAGGTGAGTCGCAACCCAATGATTTTGACCGTAGGGACTTTTAAGTATTCGCAACAGCCCTAGGAGCGACACGCCGCTGGACTTGGTCGTGTGCGATCGAAGAGCATTATGCCGCTGGACTTAGTCTCGTACAAACAAAAACCAATTAAGACAAAGACAAGGACAGAAACAAGGACAAAAACAAAAACACAAACAAAAACGAAAAGGAAAACAAAAACAAAAACAAAAACAAAAACAAAAACAAAAACGAAAACGAAAACAAAAACGAAAACAAAAACGAAAACAAACACGAAAACAAAAACGAAAACAAAAACGAAAACAAAAACGAAAACAAAAACGAAAACAAAAACGAAAACAAAAACGAAAACAAAAACGAAAACAAAAACGAAAACAAAAACGAAAACAAAAACGAAATCAAAAACGAAAACAAAAACGAAAACAAAAACGAAAACAAAAACGAAAACAAAAACGAAAACAAAAACAAAAACGAAAACAAAAACGAAAACAAAAACGAAAACAAAAACGAAAACAAAAACGAAAACAAAAAAGAAAACAAAAACGAAAACAAAAACGAAAACAAACACGAAAAGAAAAACGAAAACAAAAACGAAAACAAAAACGAAAACAAAAACGAAAACAAAAACGAAAACAAAAACGAAAACAAAAACAAAAACGAAAACAAAAACGAAAACAAAAACGAAAACAAAAACGAAAACAAAAACGAAAACAAAAACGAAAACAAAAACGAAAACAAAAACGAAATCTAAAACGAAAACAAAATCGAAAACAAAAACGAAAACAAAAACGAAAACAAAAACGAAAACAAAAACGAAAACAAAAACGAAAACAAAAACGAAAACAAAAACGAAAACAAAAACGAAAACAAAAACGAAAACAAAAACGAAAACAAAAACGAAAACAAAAACGAAAACAAAAACGAAAACAAACACGAAAACAAAAACGAAAACAAAAACGAAAACAAAAACGAAAACAAAAACGAAAACAAAAACGAAAACAAAAACGAAAACAAAAACACAAACAAAAACGAAAAGGAAAACAAAAACAAAAACGAAAACAAAAACGAAAACAAAAACGAAAACAAAAACGAAAACAAAAACGAAAACAAAAACGAAAACAAAAACGAAAACAAAAACGAAAACAAACACGAAAACAAAAACGAAAACAAAAACGAAAACAAAAACGAAAACAAAAACGAAAACAAAAACGAAAACAAAAACGAAAACAAAAACACAAACAAAAACGAAAAGGAAAACAAAAACAAAAACAAAAACAAAAACGAAAACAAAAACGAAAACAAAAACAAAAACGAAAACAAAAACGAAAACAAAAACGAAAACAAACACGAAAACAAAAACGAAAACAAAAACGAAAACAAAAACGAAAACAAAAACGAAAACAAAAACACAAACAAAAACGAAAAGGAAAACAAAAACAAAAACGAAAACAAAAACGAAAACAAAAACGAAAACAAAAACAAAAACGAAAACGAAAACGAAAACGAAAACAAAAACGAAAACAAAAACGAAAACAAAAACGAAAACAAAAACGAAA
>NW_026869751.1:517500-522500 GCF_905332965.1 Bombus pascuorum | reverse complement strand
AAAAACAAAAACAAAAACAAAAACAAAAACAAAAACAAAAACAAAAACAAAAACAAAAACAAAAACAAAAACAAAAACAAAAACAAAAACAAAAACAAAAACAAAAACAAAAACAAAAACAAAAACAAAAACAAAAACAAAAACAAAAACAAAAACAAAAACAAAAACAAAAACAAAAACAAAAACAAAAACAAAAACAAAAACAAAAACAAAAACAAAAACAAAAACAAAAACAAAAACAAAAACAAAAACAAAAACAAAAACAAAAACAAAAACAAAAACAAAAACAAAAACAAAAACAAAAACAAAAACAAAAACAAAAACAAAAACAAAAACAAAAACAAAAACAAAAACAAAAACAAAAACAAAAACAAAAACAAAAACAAAAACAAAAACAAAAACAAAAACAAAAACAAAAACAAAAACAAAAACAAAAACAAAAACAAAAACAAAAACAAAAACAAAAACAAAAACAAAAACGAAAACAAAAACGAAAACAAAAACGAAAACAAAAACGAAAACAAAAACGAAAACAAAAACGAAAACAAAAACGAAAACAAAAACGAAAACAAAAACGAAAACAAAAACACAAACAAAAACGAAAAGGAAAACAAAAACAAAAACGAAAAAAAAAACGAAAACAAAAACAAAAACGAAAACAAAAACGAAAACAAAAACGAAAACAAAAACGAAAACAAAAACATCATCGAGATACATCGATCAGCACGAATCGCGTACCTAGCGAAACATATCTGTTATTCTTCTATCAAATCAGAAACTTTCTTTCGATCGGTGAGAATTGTTAGTAAAGAACATTTGATATATTACTATAGCGCGGGAATTGATGTAGCTTCTCGCTCGCTTCGCTCGCTCTTATAAAACTAGCCTAACCTCAAAACCGATCCCGCGCGTCTGTAAATTATCGGAAAATCGCGGTCTTTTCGAAAAACGAACGCAAGGTGGATTGGTTTTAGGTAAGGCTATAACATTCCGAGCGAGCGCAGCGAGCGAGCAACTCGTAAAGGTGAGTCGCAACCCAATGATTTTGACCGTAGGGACTTTTAAGTATTCGCAACAGCCCTAGGAGCGACACGCCGCTGGACTTGGTCGTGTGCGATCGAAGAGCATTATGCCGCTGGACTTAGTCTCGTACAAACAAAAACCAATTAAGACAAAGACAAGGACAGAAACAAGGACAAAAACAAAAACAAAATCAAAAACAAAAACAAAAACAAAAACAAAAACAAAAACAAAAACAAAAACAAAAACAAAAACGAAAACGAAAACAAAAACGAAAACAAACACGAAAACAAAAACGAAAACAAAAACGAAAACAAAAACGAAAACAAAAACGAAAACAAAAACGAAAACAAAAACGAAAACAAAAACGAAATCAAAAACGAAAACAAAAACGAAAACAAAAACGAAAACAAAAACGAAAACAACAACATCATCGAGATACATCGATCAGCACGAATCGCGTACCTAGCGAAACATATCTGTTATTCTTCTATCAAATCAGAAACTTTCTTTCGATCGGTGAGAATTGTTAGTAAAGAACATTTGATATATAACTATAGCGCGGGAATTGATGTAGCTTCTCGCTCGCTTCGCTCGCTCTTATAAAACTAGCCTAACCTCAAAACCGACCCCGCGCGTCTGTAAATTATCGGAAAATCGCGGTCTTTTCGAAAAACGAACGCAAGGTGGATTGGTTTTAGGTAAGGCTATAACATTCCGAGCGAGCGCAGCGAGCGAGCAACTCGTAAAGGTGAGTCGCAACCCAATGATTTTGACCGTAGGGACTTTTAAGTATTCGAAACAGCCCTGGGAGCGACACGCCGCTGGACTTGGTCGTGTGGGATCGAAGAGCATTATGCCGCTGGACTTAGTCGCGTACAAACAAAAACCAATTAAGACAAAGACAAGGACAGAAACAAGGACAAAAACAAAAACAAAAACAAAAACAAAAACAAAAACAAAAACAAAAACAAAAACAAAAACAAAAACAAAAACAAAAACAAAAACAAAAACAAAAACAAAAACAAAAACAAAAACAAAAACAAAAACAAAAACAAAAACAAAAACAAAAACAAAAACAAAAACAAAAACAAAAACAAAAACAAAAACAAAAACAAAAACAAAAACAAAAACAAAAACAAAAACAAAAACAAAAACAAAAACAAAAACAAAAACAAAAACAAAAACAAAAACAAAAACAAAAACAAAAACAAAAACAAAAACAAAAACAAAAACAAAAACAAAAACAAAAACAAAAACAAAAACAAAAACAAAAACAAAAACAAAAACAAAAACAAAAACAAAAACAAAAACAAAAACAAAAACAAAAAAAAAAACAAAAACAAAAACAAAAACAAAAACGAAAACAAAAACGAAAACAAAAAAGAAAACAAAAACGAAAACGAAAAAGAAAACAAAAACGAAAACAAAAACGAAAACAAAAACGAAAACAAAAACGAAAACAAAAACGAAAACAAAAAAGAAAACAAAAACGAAAACAAAAACGAAAACAAAAAAGAAAACAAAAACGAAAACAAAAACGAAAACAAACACGAAAAGAAAAACGAAAACAAAAACGAAAACAAAAACGAAAACAAAAACGAAAACAAAAACGAAAACAAAAACGAAAACAAAAACGAAAACAAAAACGAAAACAAAAACGAAAACAAAAACGAAAACAAAAACGAAAACAAAAACACAAACAAAAACGAAAAGGAAAACAAAAACAATAACGAAAACAAAAACGAAAACAAAAACAAAAACGAAAACAAAAACGAAAACAAAAACGAAAACAAAAACGAAAACAAAAACATCATCGAGATACATCGATCAGCACGAATCGCGTACCTAGCGAAACATATCTGTTATTCTTCTATCAAATCAGAAACTTTCTTTCGATCGGTGAGAATTGTTAGTAAAGAACATTTGATATATAACTATAGCGCGGGAATTGATGTAGCTTCTCGCTCGCTTCGCTCGCTCTTATAAAACTAGCCTAACCTCAAAACCGATCCCGCGCGTCTGTAAATTATCATTATCGGAAAATCGCGGTCTTTTCGAAAAACGAACGCAAGGTGGATTGGTTTTAGGTAAGGCTATAACATTCCGAGCGAGCGCAGCGAGCGAGCAACTCGTAAAGGTGAGTCGCAACCCAATGATTTTGACCGTAGGGACTTTTAAGTATTCGCAACAGCCCTAGGAGCGACACGCCGCTGGACTTGGTCGTGTGCGATCGAAGAGCATTATGCCGCTGGACTTAGTCTCGTACAAACAAAAACCAATTAAGACAAAGACAAGGACAGAAACAAGGACAAAAACAAAAACAAAATCAAAAACAAAAACAAAAACAAAAACAAAAACAAAAACAAAAACAAAAACGAAAACGAAAACAAAAACGAAAACAAACACGAAAACAAAAACGAAAACAAAAACGAAAACAAAAACGAAAACAAAAACGAAAACAAAAACGAAAACAAAAACGAAAACAAAAACGAAATCAAAAACGAAAACAAAAACGAAAACAAAAACGAAAACAAAAACGAAAACAACAACATCATCGAGATACATCGATCAGCACGAATCGCGTACCTAGCGAAACATATCTGTTATTCTTCTATCAAATCAGAAACTTTCTTTCGATCGGTGAGAATTGTTAGTAAAGAACATTTGATATATAACTATAGCGCGGGAATTGATGTAGCTTCTCGCTCGCTTCGCTCGCTCTTATAAAACTAGCCTAACCTCAAAACCGACCCCGCGCGTCTGTAAATTATCGGAAAATCGCGGTCTTTTCGAAAAACGAACGCAAGGTGGATTGGTTTTAGGTAAGGCTATAACATTCCGAGCGAGCGCAGCGAGCGAGCAACTCGTAAAGGTGAGTCGCAACCCAATGATTTTGACCGTAGGGACTTTTAAGTATTCGAAACAGCCCTGGGAGCGACACGCCGCTGGACTTGGTCGTGTGGGATCGAAGAGCATTATGCCGCTGGACTTAGTCGCGTACAAACAAAAACCAATTAAGACAAAGACAAGGACAGAAACAAGGACAAAAACAAAAACACAAACAAAAACAAAAACAAAAACAAAAACAAAAACAAAAACAAAAACAAAAACAAAAACAAAAACAAAAACAAAAACAAAAACAAAAACAAAAACAAAAACAAAAACAAAAACAAAAACAAAAACAAAAACAAAAACAAAAACAAAAACAAAAACAAAAACAAAAACAAAAACAAAAACAAAAACAAAAACAAAAACAAAAACAAAAACAAAAACAAAAACAAAAACAAAAACAAAAACAAAAACAAAAACAAAAACAAAAACAAAAACAAAAACAAAAACAAAAACAAAAACAAAAACAAAAACAAAAACAAAAACAAAAACAAAAACAAAAACAAAAACAAAAACAAAAACAAAAACAAAAACAAAAACAAAAACAAAAACAAAAACAAAAACAAAAACAAAAACAAAAACAAAAACAAAAACAAAAACAAAAACAAAAACAAAAACAAAAACAAAAACAAAAACAAAAACAAAAACAAAAACAAAAACAAAAACAAAAACAAAAACAAAAACAAAAACAAAAACAAAAACAAAAACAAAAACAAAAACAAAAACAAAAACAAAAACAAAAACAAAAACAAAAACAAAAACAAAAACAAAAACAAAAACAAAAACAAAAACAAAAACAAAAACGAAAACAAAAACGAAAACAAAAAAGAAAACAAAAACGAAAACGAAAAAGAAAACAAAAACGAAAACAAAAACGAAAACAAAAACGAAAACAAAAACGAAAACAAAAACGAAAACAAAAACGAAAACAAAAACGAAAACAAAAAAGAAAACAAAAACGAAAACAAAAACGAAAACAAAAAAGAAAACAAAAACGAAAACAAAAACGAAAACAAACACGAAAAGAAAAACGAAAACAAAAACGAAAACAAAAACGAAAACAAAAACGAAAACAAAAACGAAAACAA
>NW_026869751.1:490000-495000 GCF_905332965.1 Bombus pascuorum | reverse complement strand
TATCGGAAAATCGCGGTCTTTTCGAAAAACGAACGCAAGGTGGATTGGTTTTAGGTAAGGCTATAACATTCCGAGCGAGCGCAGCGAGCGAGCAACTCGTAAAGGTGAGTCGCAACCCAATGATTTTGACCGTAGGGACTTTTAAGTATTCGAAACAGCCCTGGGAGCGACACGCCGCTGGACTTGGTCGTGTGGGATCGAAGAGCATTATGCCGCTGGACTTAGTCGCGTACAAACAAAAACCAATTAAGACAAAGACAAGGACAGAAACAAGGACAAAAACAAAAACACAAACAAAAACAAAAACAAAAACAAAAACAAAAACAAAAACAAAAACAAAAACAAAAACAAAAACAAAAACAAAAACAAAAACAAAAACAAAAACAAAAACAAAAACAAAAACAAAAACAAAAACAAAAACAAAAACAAAAACAAAAACAAAAACAAAAACAAAAACAAAAACAAAAACAAAAACAAAAACAAAAACAAAAACAAAAACAAAAACAAAAACAAAAACAAAAACAAAAACAAAAACAAAAACAAAAACAAAAACAAAAACAAAAACAAAAACAAAAACAAAAACAAAAACAAAAACAAAAACAAAAACAAAAACAAAAACAAAAACAAAAACAAAAACAAAAACAAAAACAAAAACAAAAACAAAAACAAAAACAAAAACAAAAACAAAAACAAAAACAAAAACAAAAACAAAAACAAAAACAAAAACAAAAACAAAAACAAAAACAAAAACAAAAACAAAAACAAAAACAAAAACAAAAACAAAAACAAAAACAAAAACAAAAACAAAAACAAAAACAAAAACAAAAACAAAAACAAAAACAAAAACAAAAACAAAAACAAAAACAAAAACAAAAACAAAAACAAAAACAAAAACAAAAACAAAAACAAAAACAAAAACAAAAACAAAAACAAAAACAAAAACAAAAACAAAAACAAAAACAAAAACAAAAACAAAAACAAAAACAAAAACAAAAACAAAAACAAAAACAAAAACAAAAACAAAAACAAAAACAAAAACAAAAACGAAAACAAAAACGAAAACAAAAAAGAAAACAAAAACGAAAACGAAAAAGAAAACAAAAACGAAAACAAAAACGAAAACAAAAACGAAAACAAAAACGAAAACAAAAACGAAAACAAAAAAGAAAACAAAAACGAAAACAAAAACGAAAACAAAAAAGAAAACAAAAACGAAAACAAAAACGAAAACAAACACGAAAAGAAAAACGAAAACAAAAACGAAAACAAAAACGAAAACAAAAACGAAAACAAAAACGAAAACAAAAACGAAAACAAAAACGAAAACAAAAACGAAAACAAAAACGAAAACAAAAACGAAAACAAAAACACAAACAAAAACGAAAAGGAAAACAAAAACAAAAACGAAAACAAAAACGAAAACAAAAACAAAAACGAAAACAAAAACGAAAACAAAAACGAAAACAAAAACGAAAACAAAAACATCATCGAGATACATCGATCAGCACGAATCGCGTACCTAGCGAAACATATCTGTTATTCTTCTATCAAATCAGAAACTTTCTTTCGATCGGTGAGAATTGTTAGTAAAGAACATTTGATATATAACTATAGCGCGGGAATTGATGTAGCTTCTCGCTCGCTTCGCTCGCTCTTATAAAACTAGCCTAACCTCAAAACCGATCCCGCGCGTCTGTAAATTATCGGAAAATCGCGGTCTTTTCGAAAAACGAACGCAAGGTGGATTGGTTTTAGGTAAGGCTATAACATTCCGAGCGAGCGCAGCGAGCGAGCAACTCGTAAAGGTGAGTCGCAACCCAATGATTTTGACCGTAGGGACTTTTAAGTATTCGCAACAGCCCTAGGAGCGACACGCCGCTGGACTTGGTCGTGTGCGATCGAAGAGCATTATGCCGCTGGACTTAGTCTCGTACAAACAAAAACCAATTAAGACAAAGACAAGGACAGAAACAAGGACAAAAACAAAAACAAAATCAAAAACAAAAACAAAAACAAAAACAAAAACAAAAACAAAAACAAAAACGAAAACAAAAACGAAAACAAAAACGAAATCAAAAACGAAAACAAAAACGAAAACAAAAACGAAAACAAAAACGAAAACAACAACATCATCGAGATACATCGATCAGCACGAATCGCGTACCTAGCGAAACATATCTGTTATTCTTCTATCAAATCAGAAACTTTCTTTCGATCGGTGAGAATTGTTAGTAAAGAACATTTGATATATAACTATAGCGCGGGAATTGATGTAGCTTCTCGCTCGCTTCGCTCGCTCTTATAAAACTAGCCTAACCTCAAAACCGACCCCGCGCGTCTGTAAATTATCGGAAAATCGCGGTCTTTTCGAAAAACGAACGCAAGGTGGATTGGTTTTAGGTAAGGCTATAACATTCCGAGCGAGCGCAGCGAGCGAGCAACTCGTAAAGGTGAGTCGCAACCCAATGATTTTGACCGTAGGGACTTTTAAGTATTCGAAACAGCCCTGGGAGCGACACGCCGCTGGACTTGGTCGTGTGGGATCGAAGAGCATTATGCCGCTGGACTTAGTCGCGTACAAACAAAAACCAATTAAGACAAAGACAAGGACAGAAACAAGGACAAAAACAAAAACAAAAACAAAAACAAAAACAAAAACAAAAACAAAAACAAAAACAAAAACAAAAACAAAAACAAAAACAAAAACAAAAACAAAAACAAAAACAAAAACAAAAACAAAAACAAAAACAAAAACAAAAACAAAAACAAAAACAAAAACAAAAACAAAAACAAAAACAAAAACAAAAACAAAAACAAAAACAAAAACAAAAACAAAAACAAAAACAAAAACAAAAACAAAAACAAAAACAAAAACAAAAACAAAAACAAAAACAAAAACAAAAACAAAAACAAAAACAAAAACAAAAACAAAAACAAAAACAAAAACAAAAACAAAAACAAAAACAAAAACAAAAACAAAAACAAAAACAAAAACAAAAACAAAAACAAAAACAAAAACAAAAACAAAAACAAAAACAAAAACAAAAACAAAAACAAAAACAAAAACAAAAACAAAAACAAAAACAAAAACAAAAACAAAAACAAAAACAAAAACAAAAACAAAAACAAAAACAAAAACAAAAACAAAAACAAAAACAAAAACAAAAACAAAAACAAAAACAAAAACAAAAACAAAAACAAAAACAAAAACAAAAACAAAAACAAAAACAAAAACAAAAACAAAAACAAAAACAAAAACAAAAACAAAAACAAAAACAAAAACAAAAACAAAAACAAAAACAAAAACAAAAACAAAAACAAAAACAAAAACAAAAACAAAAACAAAAACAAAAACAAAAACAAAAACAAAAACAAAAACAAAAACAAAAACAAAAACAAAAACAAAAACAAAAACAAAAACAAAAACAAAAACAAAAACAAAAACAAAAACAAAAACAAAAACAAAAACAAAAACAAAAACAAAAACAAAAACAAAAACAAAAACAAAAACAAAAACAAAAACAAAAACAAAAACAAAAACAAAAACAAAAACAAAAACAAAAACAAAAACAAAAACAAAAACAAAAACGAAAACAAAAACGAAAACAAAAACGAAAACAAAAACGAAAACAAAAACGAAAACAAAAACGAAAACAAAAACGAAAACAAAAACGAAAACAAAAACGAAAACAAAAACGAAAACAAAAACGAAAACAAAAACGAAAACAAAAACGAAAACAAAAACGAAAACAAAAACGAAAACAAAAACGAAAACAAAAACGAAAACAAAAACGAAAACAAAAACAAAAACGAAAACAAAAACATCATCGAGATACATCGATCAGCACGAATCGCGTACCTAGAGAAACATATCTGTTATTCTTCTATCAAATCAGAAACTTTCTTTCGATCGGTGAGAATTGTTAGTAAAGAACATTTGATATATTACTATAGCGCAGGAATTGAAGTAGCTTCTCGCTCGCTTCGCTCGCTCTTATAAAACTAGCCTAACCTCAAAACCGACCCCGCGCGTCTGTAAATTATCGGAAAATCGCGGTCTTTTCGAAAAACGAACGCAAGGTGGATTGGTTTTAGGTAAGGCTATAACATTCCGAGCGAGCGCAGCGAGCGAGCAACTCGTAAAGGTGAGTCGCAACCCAATGATTTTGACCGTAGGGACTTTTAAGTATTCGAAACAGCCCTGGGAGCGACACGCCGCTGGACTTGGTCGTGTGGGATCGAAGAGCATTATGCCGCTGGACTTAGTCGCGTACAAACAAAAACCAATTAAGACAAAGACAAGGACAGAAACAAGGACAAAAACAAAAACACAAACAAAAACGAAAACAAAAACAAAAACAAAAACAAAAACAAAAACAAAAACAAAAACAAAAACAAAAACAAAAACAAAAACAAAAACAAAAACAAAAACAAAAACAAAAACAAAAACAAAAACAAAAACAAAAACAAAAACAAAAACAAAAACAAAAACAAAAACAAAAACAAAAACAAAAACAAAAACAAAAACAAAAACAAAAACAAAAACAAAAACAAAAACAAAAACAAAAACAAAAACAAAAACAAAAACAAAAACAAAAACAAAAACAAAAACAAAAACAAAAACAAAAACAAAAACAAAAACAAAAACAAAAACAAAAACAAAAACAAAAACAAAAACAAAAACAAAAACAAAAACAAAAACAAAAACAAAAACAAAAACAAAAACAAAAACAAAAACAAAAACAAAAACAAAAACAAAAACAAAAACAAAAACAAAAACAAAAACAAAAACAAAAACAAAAACAAAAACAAAAACAAAAACAAAAACAAAAACAAAAACAAAAACAAAAACAAAAACAAAAACAAAAACAAAAACAAAAACAAAAACAAAAACAAAAACAAAAACAAAAACAAAAACAAAAACAAAAACAAAAACAAAAACAAAAACAAAAACAAAAACAAAAACAAAAACAAAAACAAAAACAAAAACAAAAACAAAA
>NW_026869751.1:477500-480000 GCF_905332965.1 Bombus pascuorum | reverse complement strand
CAAAAACGAAAACAAAAACGAAAACAAAAACGAAAACAAAAACGAAAACAAAAACGAAAACAAAAACGAAAACAAAAACGAAAACAAAAACGAAAACAAAAACGAAAACAAAAACGAAAACAAAAACGAAAACAAAAACGAAAACAAAAACGAAAACAAAAACGAAAACAAAAACGAAAACAAAAACAAAAACGAAAACAAAAACATCATCGATATACATCGATCAGCACGAATCGCGTACCTAGAGAAACATATCTGTTATTCTTCTATCAAATCAGAAACTTTCTTTCGATCGGTGAGAATTGTTAGTAAAGAACATTTGATATATTACTATAGCGCGGGAATTGAAGTAGCTTCTCGCTCGCTTCGCTCGCTCTTATAAAACTAGCCTAACCTCAAAACCGACCCCGCGCGTCTGTAAATTATCGGAAAATCGCGGTCTTTTCGAAAAACGAACGCAAGGTGGATTGGTTTTAGGTAAGGCTATAACATTCCGAGCGAGCGCAGCGAGCGAGCAACTCGTAAAGGTGAGTCGCAACCCAATGATTTTGACCGTAGGGACTTTTAAGTATTCGAAACAGCCCTGGGAGCGACACGCCGCTGGACAGCGACACGCCGCTGGACTTGGTCGTGTGGGATCGAAGAGCATTATGCCGCTGGACTTAGTCGCGTACAAACAAAAACCAATTAAGACAAAGACAAGGACAGAAACAAGGACAAAAACAAAAACAAAAACAAAAACAAAAACAAAAACAAAAACAAAAACAAAAACAAAAACAAAAACAAAAACAAAAACAAAAACAAAAACAAAAACAAAAACAAAAACAAAAACAAAAACAAAAACAAAAACAAAAACAAAAACAAAAACAAAAACAAAAACAAAAACAAAAACAAAAACAAAAACAAAAACAAAAACAAAAACAAAAACAAAAACAAAAACAAAAACAAAAACAAAAACAAAAACAAAAACAAAAACAAAAACAAAAACAAAAACAAAAACAAAAACAAAAACAAAAACAAAAACAAAAACAAAAACAAAAACAAAAACAAAAACAAAAACAAAAACAAAAACAAAAACAAAAACAAAAACAAAAACAAAAACAAAAACAAAAACAAAAACAAAAACAAAAACAAAAACAAAAACAAAAACAAAAACAAAAACAAAAACAAAAACAAAAACAAAAACAAAAACAAAAACAAAAACAAAAACAAAAACAAAAACAAAAACAAAAACAAAAACAAAAACAAAAACAAAAACAAAAACAAAAACAAAAACAAAAACAAAAACAAAAACAAAAACAAAAACAAAAACAAAAACAAAAACAAAAACAAAAACAAAAACAAAAACAAAAACAAAAACAAAAACAAAAACAAAAACAAAAACAAAAACAAAAACGAAAACAAAAACGAAAACGAAAAAGAAAACAAAAACGAAAACGAAAAAGAAAACAAAAACGAAAACAAAAACGAAAACAAAAACGAAAACAAAAACGAAAACAAAAACGAAAACAAAAACGAAAACAAAAACGAAAACAAAAACGAAAACAAAAACGAAAACAAAAACGAAAACAAAAACAAAAACGAAAACAAAAACATCATCGATATACATCGATCAGCACGAATCGCGTACCTAGAGAAACATATCTGTTATTCTTCTATCAAATCAGAAACTTTCTTTCGATCGGTGAGAATTGTTAGTAAAGAACATTTGATATATTACTATAGCGCGGGAATTGAAGTAGCTTCTCGCTCGCTTCGCTCGCTCTTATAAAACTAGCCTAACCTCAAAACCGACCCCGCGCGTCTGTAAATTATCGGAAAATCGCGGTCTTTTCGAAAAACGAACGCAAGGTGGATTGGTTTTAGGTAAGGCTATAACATTCCGAGCGAGCGCAGCGAGCGAGCAACTCGTAAAGGTGAGTCGCAACCCAATGATTTTGACCGTAGGGACTTTTAAGTATTCGAAACAGCCCTGGGAGCGACACGCCGCTGGACTTGGTCGTGTGGGATCGAAGAGCATTATGCCGCTGGACTTAGTCGCGTACAAACAAAAACCAATTAAGACAAAGACAAGGACAGAAACAAGGACAAAAACAAAAACAAAAACAAAAACAAAAACAAAAACAAAAACAAAAACAAAAACAAAAACAAAAACAAAAACAAAAACAAAAACAAAAACAAAAACAAAAACAAAAACAAAAACAAAAACAAAAACAAAAACAAAAACAAAAACAAAAACAAAAACAAAAACAAAAACAAAAACAAAAACAAAAACAAAAACAAAAACAAAAACAAAAACAAAAACAAAAACAAAAACAAAAACAAAAACAAAAACAAAAACAAAAACAAAAACAAAAACAAAAACAAAAACAAAAACAAAAACAAAAACAAAAACAAAAACAAAAACAAAAACAAAAACAAAAACAAAAACAAAAACAAAAACAAAAACAAAAACAAAAACAAAAACAAAAACAAAAACAAAAACAAAAACAAAAACAAA
>NW_026869751.1:472500-475000 GCF_905332965.1 Bombus pascuorum | reverse complement strand
AAAACAAAAACAAAAACAAAAACAAAAACAAAAACAAAAACAAAAACAAAAACAAAAACAAAAACAAAAACAAAAACAAAAACAAAAACAAAAACAAAAACAAAAACAAAAACAAAAACAAAAACAAAAACAAAAACAAAAACAAAAACAAAAACAAAAACAAAAACAAAAACAAAAACAAAAACAAAAACAAAAACAAAAACAAAAACAAAAACAAAAACAAAAACAAAAACAAAAACAAAAACAAAAACAAAAACAAAAACAAAAACAAAAACAAAAACAAAAACAAAAACAAAAACAAAAACAAAAACAAAAACAAAAACAAAAACAAAAACAAAAACAAAAACAAAAACAAAAACAAAAACAAAAACAAAAACAAAAACAAAAACAAAAACAAAAACAAAAACAAAAACAAAAACAAAAACAAAAACAAAAACAAAAACAAAAACAAAAACAAAAACAAAAACAAAAACAAAAACAAAAACAAAAACAAAAACAAAAACAAAAACAAAAACAAAAACAAAAACAAAAACAAAAACAAAAACAAAAACAAAAACAAAAACAAAAACAAAAACAAAAACAAAAACAAAAACAAAAACAAAAACAAAAACAAAAACAAAAACAAAAACAAAAACAAAAACAAAAACAAAAACAAAAACAAAAACAAAAACAAAAACAAAAACAAAAACAAAAACAAAAACAAAAACAAAAACAAAAACAAAAACAAAAACAAAAACAAAAACAAAAACAAAAACAAAAACAAAAACAAAAACAAAAACAAAAACAAAAACAAAAACAAAAACAAAAACAAAAACAAAAACGAAAACAAAAACGAAAACAAAAACGAAAACAAAAACGAAAACAAAAACGAAAACAAAAACGAAAACAAAAACGAAAACAAAAACGAAAACAAAAACGAAAACAAAAACGAAAACAAAAACGAAAACAAAAACGAAAACAAAAACGAAAACAAAAACGAAAACAAAAACGAAAACAAAAACGAAAACAAAAACGAAAACAAAAACGAAAACAAAAACAAAAACGAAAACAAAAACATCATCGATATACATCGATCAGCACGAATCGCGTACCTAGAGAAACATATCTGTTATTCTTCTATCAAATCAGAAACTTTCTTTCGATCGGTGAGAATTGTTAGTAAAGAACATTTGATATATTACTATAGCGCGGGAATTGAAGTAGCTTCTCGCTCGCTTCGCTCGCTCTTATAAAACTAGCCTAACCTCAAAACCGACCCCGCGCGTCTGTAAATTATCGGAAAATCGCGGTCTTTTCGAAAAACGAACGCAAGGTGGATTGGTTTTAGGTAAGGCTATAACATTCCGAGCGAGCGCAGCGAGCGAGCAACTCGTAAAGGTGAGTCGCAACCCAATGATTTTGACCGTAGGGACTTTTAAGTATTCGAAACAGCCCTGGGAGCGACACGCCGCTGGACTTGGTCGTGTGGGATCGAAGAGCATTATGCCGCTGGACTTAGTCGCGTACAAACAAAAACCAATTAAGACAAAGACAAGGACAGAAACAAGGACAAAAACAAAAACAAAAACAAAAACAAAAACAAAAACAAAAACAAAAACAAAAACAAAAACAAAAACAAAAAAAAAAAAAAAAACAAAAACAAAAAAAAAAACAAAAACAAAAACAAAAACAAAAACAAAAACAAAAACAAAAACAAAAACAAAAACAAAAACAAAAACAAAAACGAAAACAAAAACGAAAACAAAAAAGAAAACAAAAACGAAAACGAAAAAGAAAACAAAAACGAAAACAAAAACGAAAACAAAAACGAAAACAAAAACGAAAACAAAAACGAAAACAAAAAAGAAAACAAAAACGAAAACAAAAACGAAAACAAAAAAGAAAACAAAAACGAAAACAAAAACGAAAACAAACACGAAAAGAAAAACGAAAACAAAAACGAAAACAAAAACGAAAACAAAAACGAAAACAAAAACGAAAACAAAAACGAAAACAAAAACGAAAACAAAAACGAAAACAAAAACGAAAACAAAAACGAAAACAAAAACGAAAACAAAAACACAAACAAAAACGAAAAGGAAAACAAAAACAAAAACGAAAACAAAAACGAAAACAAAAACAAAAACGAAAACAAAAACGAAAACAAAAACGAAAACAAAAACGAAAACAAAAACATCATCGAGATACATCGATCAGCACGAATCGCGTACCTAGCGAAACATATCTGTTATTCTTCTATCAAATCAGAAACTTTCTTTCGATCGGTGAGAATTGTTAGTAAAGAACATTTGATATATAACTATAGCGCGGGAATTGATGTAGCTTCTCGCTCGCTTCGCTCGCTCTTATAAAACTAGCCTAACCTCAAAACCGATCCCGCGCGTCTGTAAATTATCGGAAACTCGCGGTCTTTTCGAAAAACGAACGCAAGGTGGATTGGTTTTAGGTAAGGCTATAACATTCCGAGCGAGCGCAGCGAGCGAGCAACTCGTAAAGGTGA
>NW_026869751.1:280000-282500 GCF_905332965.1 Bombus pascuorum | reverse complement strand
TCTGTAAATTATCGGAAAATCGCGGTCTTTTCGAAAAACGAACGCAAGGTGGATTGGTTTTAGGTAAGGCTATAACATTCCGAGCGAGCGCAGCGAGCGAGCAACTCGTAAAGGTGAGTCGCAACCCAATGATTTTGACCGTAGGGACTTTTAAGTATTCGAAACAGCCCTGGGAGCGACACGCCGCTGGACTTGGTCGTGTGGGATCGAAGAGCATTATGCCGCTGGACTTAGTCGCGTACAAACAAAAACCAATTAAGACAAAGACAAGGACAGAAACAAGGACAAAAACAAAAACACAAACAAAAACGAAAACAAAAACGAAAACAAAAACGAAAACAAAAACGAAAACAAAAACGAAAACAAAAACACAAACAAAAACGAAAAGGAAAACAAAAACAAAAACAAAAACGAAAACAAAAACGAAAACAAAAACGAAAACAAAAACGAAAACGGAAACAAAAACGAAAACAAAAACGAAAACAAAAACGAAAACAAAAACGACAACAAAAACGAAAACAAAAACGAAAACAAAAACGAAAACAAAAACGAAAACAAAAACGAAAACAAAAACGAAAACAAAAACGAAAACAAAAACGAAAACAAAAACGAAAACAAAAACAAAAACGAAAACAAAAACGAAAACAAAAACGAAAACAAAAACGAAAACTAAAACGAAAACAAAAACGAAAACAAAAACGAAAACAAAAACGAAAACAAAAACGAAAACAAAAACAAAAACAAAAACGAAAACAAAAACAAAAACGAAAACAAAAACGAAAACTAAAACGAAAACAAAAACGAAAACAAAAACGAAAACAAAAACATCATCGAGATACATCGATCAGCACGAATCGCGTACCTAGAGAAACATATCTGTTATTCTTCTATCAAATCAGAAACTTTCTTTCGATCGGTGAGAATTGTTAGTAAAGAACATTTGATATATTACTATAGCGCGGGAATTGAAGTAGCTTCTCGCTCGCTTCGCTCGCTCTTATAAAACTAGCCTAACCTCAAAACCGACCCCGCGCGTCTGTAAATTATCGGAAAATCGCGGTCTTTTCGAAAAACGAACGCAAGGTGGATTGGTTTTAGGTAAGGCTATAACATTCCGAGCGAGCGCAGCGAGCGAGCAACTCGTAAAGGTGAGTCGCAACCCAATGATTTTGACCGTAGGGACTTTTAAGTATTCGAAACAGCCCTGGGAGCGACACGCCGCTGGACTTGGTCGTGTGGGATCGAAGAGCATTATGCCGCTGGACTTAGTCGCGTACAAACAAAAACCAATTAAGACAAAGACAAGGACAGAAACAAGGACAAAAACAAAAACACAAACAAAAACGAAAACAAAAACGAAAACAAAAACGAAAACAAAAACGAAAACAAAAACGAAAACAAAAACACAAACAAAAACGAAAAGGAAAACAAAAACAAAAACAAAAACGAAAACAAAAACGAAAACAAAAACGAAAACAAAAACGAAAACGGAAACAAAAACGAAAACAAAAACGAAAACAAAAACGAAAACAAAAACGACAACAAAAACGAAAACAAAAACGAAAACAAAAACGAAAACAAAAACGAAAACAAAAACGAAAACAAAAACGAAAACAAAAACGAAAACAAAAACGAAAACAAAAACGAAAACAAAAACAAAAACGAAAACAAAAACGAAAACAAAAACGAAAACAAAAACGAAAACTAAAACGAAAACAAAAACGAAAACAAAAACGAAAACAAAAACGAAAACAAAAACGAAAACAAAAACAAAAACAAAAACGAAAACAAAAACAAAAACGAAAACAAAAACGAAAACTAAAACGAAAACAAAAACGAAAACAAAAACGAAAACAAAAACATCATCGAGATACATCGATCAGCACGAATCGCGTACCTAGAGAAACATATCTGTTATTCTTCTATCAAATCAGAAACTTTCTTTCGATCGGTGAGAATTGTTAGTAAAGAACATTTGATATATTACTATAGCGCGGGAATTGAAGTAGCTTCTCGCTCGCTTCGCTCGCTCTTATAAAACTAGCCTAACCTCAAAACCGACCCCGCGCGTCTGTAAATTATCGGAAAATCGCGGTCTTTTCGAAAAACGAACGCAAGGTGGATTGGTTTTAGGTAAGGCTATAACATTCCGAGCGAGCGCAGCGAGCGAGCAACTCGTAAAGGTGAGTCGCAACCCAATGATTTTGACCGTAGGGACTTTTAAGTATTCGAAACAGCCCTGGGAGCGACACGCCGCTGGACTTGGTCGTGTGGGATCGAAGAGCATTATGCCGCTGGACTTAGTCGCGTACAAACAAAAACCAATTAAGACAAAGACAAGGACAGAAACAAGGACAAAAACAAAAACACAAACAAAAACGAAAACAAAAACAAAAACGAAAACAAAAACGAAAACAAAAACGAAAACAAAAACGAAAACAAAAACGAAAACAAAAACGAAAACAAAAACGAAAACAAAAACGAAAACAAAAACGAAAAC
>NW_026869751.1:10000-12500 GCF_905332965.1 Bombus pascuorum | reverse complement strand
GATCGGTGAGAATTGTTAGTAAAGAACATTTGATATATTACTATAGCGCGGGAATTGAAGTAGCTTCTCGCTCGCTTCGCTCGCTCTTATAAAACTAGCCTAACCTCAAAACCGACCCCGCGCGTCTGTAAATTATCGGAAAATCGCGGTCTTTTCGAAAAACGAACGCAAGGTGGATTGGTTTTAGGTAAGGCTATAACATTCCGAGCGAGCGCAGCGAGCGAGCAACTCGTAAAGGTGAGTCGCAACCCAATGATTTTGACCGTAGGGACTTTTAAGTATTCGCAACAGCCCTAGGAGCGACACGCCGCTGGACTTGGTCGTGTGCGATCGAAGAGCATTATGCCGCTGGACTTAGTCTCGTACAAACAAAAACCAATTAAGACAAAGACAAGGACAGAAACAAGGACAAAAACAAAAACACAAACAAAAACGAAAAGGAAAACAAAAACAAAAACGAAAACAAAAACATCATCGAGATATATCGATCAGCACGAATCGCGTACCTAGCGAAACATATCTGTTATTCTTCTATCAAATCAGAAACTTTCTTTCGATCGGTGAGAATTGTTAGTAAAGAACATTTGATATATAACTATAGCGCGGGAATTGATGTAGCTTCTCGCTCGTTTCGCTCGCTCTTATAAAACTAGCCTAACCTCAAAACCGATCCCGCGCGTCAGTAAATTATCGGAAAATCGCGGTCTTTTCGAAAAACGAACGCAAGGTGGATTGGTTTTAGGTAAGGCTATAACATTCCGAGCGAGCGAGCAACTCGTAAAGGTGAGTCGCAACCCAATGATTTTGACCGTAGGGACTTTTAAGTATTCGAAACAGCCCTGGGAGCGACACGCCGCTGGACTTGGTCGTGTGGGATCGAAGAGCATTATGCCGCTGGACTTAGTCGCGTACAAACAAAAACCAATTAAGACAAAGACAAGGACAGAAACAAGGACAAAAACAAAAACACAAACAAAAACGAAAACAAAAACAAAAACAAAAACAAAAACAAAAACAAAAACAAAAACAAAAACGAAAACAAAAACGAAAACAAAAAACAAAAACGAAAACAAAAACATCATCGAGATACATCGATCAGCACGAATCGCGTACCTAGCGAAACATATCTGTTATTCTTCTATCAAATCAGAAACTTTCTTTCGATCGGTGAGAATTGTTAGTAAAGAACATTTGATATATTACTATAGCGCGGGAATTGAAGTAGCTTCTCGCTCGCTTCGCTCGCTCTTATAAAACTAGCCTAACCTCAAAACCGACCCCGCGCGTCTGTAAATTATCGGAAAATCGCGGTCTTTTCGAAAAACGAACGCAAGGTGGATTGGTTTTAGGTAAGGCTATAACATTCCGAGCGAGCGCAGCGAGCGAGCAACTCGTAAAGGTGAGTCGCAACCCAATGATTTTGACCGTAGGGACTTTTAAGTATTCGAAACAGCCCTGGGAGCGACACGCCGCTGGACTTGGTCGTGTGGGATCGAAGAGCATTATGCCGCTGGACTTAGTCGCGTACAAACAAAAACCAATTAAGACAAAGACAAGGACAGAAACAAGGACAAAAACAAAAACACAAACAAAAACGAAAACAAAAACGAAAACAAAAACGAAAACAAAAACGAAAACAAAAACGAAAACAAAAACACAAACAAAAACGAAAAGGAAAACAAAAACAAAAACAAAAACGAAAACAAAAACGAAAACAAAAACGAAAACAAAAACGAAAACGGAAACAAAAACGAAAACAAAAACGAAAACAAAAACGAAAACAAAAACGACAACAAAAACGAAAACAAAAACGAAAACAAAAACGAAAACAAAAACGAAAACAAAAACGAAAACAAAAACGAAAACAAAAACGAAAACAAAAACGAAAACAAAAACGAAAACAAAAACAAAAACGAAAACAAAAACGAAAACAAAAACGAAAACAAAAACGAAAACTAAAACGAAAACAAAAACGAAAACAAAAACGAAAACAAAAACGAAAACAAAAACGAAAACAAAAACAAAAACAAAAACGAAAACAAAAACAAAAACGAAAACAAAAACGAAAACTAAAACGAAAACAAAAACGAAAACAAAAACGAAAACAAAAACGAAAACAAAAACGAAAACAAAAACGAAAACAAAAACGAAAACAAAAACGAAAACAAAAACGAAAACAAAAACGAAAACAAAAACGAAAACAAAAACGAAAACAAAAACGAAAACAAAAACGAAAACAAAAACAAAAACAAAAACAAAAACAAAAACAAAAACAAAAACAAAAACAAAAACAAAAACAAAAACAAAAACAAAAACAAAAACAAAAACAAAAACAAAAACAAAAACAAAAACAAAAACAAAAACAAAAACAAAAACAAAAACAAAAACAAAAACAAAAACAAAAACAAAAACAAAAACAAAAACAAAAACAAAAACAAAAACAAAAACAAAAACAAAAACAAAAACAAAAACAAAAACAAAAACAAAAACAAAAACAAAA